>NC_056725.1:1386105270-1386152770 GCF_019279795.1 Protopterus annectens
CATATATCGCCAAACCTTGGAGAAAAAATAAATATTCTAAGAAATAGCATCTTGGCCTTAGCATGTGTAAGTCTGTTCTTTCAACCATTCCGTTTCTGTGTTTCAGGACTCACTGTAGCAGGGCCAAACATTTCAAGTGGTTACTATCTGGAGGACTTTCAAAAAGGTACTGCATACATTTTAAAATTGTCGCTTTTTATAGTGAAATCTAGGGAGCTGTTACATAAGGTTATACATTTTCCACCAGGCTAAAACATTATTTACTTTCTAAATAAAAAATTAGCACACTTCGGGACTGGAAACAACACACACTAAATAAAACAAAGAATCCAGCCAGCCGAAAGTCTCCACGAACACAATTTTATTAAAAAAACCCCAAAAAACACCTCAGTTAAGAGCTTTCATCATAGGAAATGACTTCTTCAGAACCGTGATGAAACATAACACACAGTGGGTTAAAAAGCTGAATGAAACAGCTGATTTAGAAACACTCCATCTAAACTAACCAGTCAAAGGTATTGCATACATTTAAAAATTCTCTCTTATTATAGTGAAATCTAGGGAGTTGTTCCATAAGGTTATACATTTTTCACCAGGCAAAAACATTATTTACTTTCTATTTAACTCACTGTTGTATATAGATAGATGAAATTCACAATTTCAGTGCTTCAGTAGTTCTCACAGACCTCAGCTGTCTCTCTCTCTCTCTGCCTAGTCAGAACTAGAGTTTTCCTATACTTTTATTGTATTTCGAATTGAAACAGAAGTCTGGTCATGGTTACTAAGTACTGTTCTCAAAACAATCATCTTCTAGCTGCTATCACATGCTGTATCATGTGACTGTAATGTTTGATGATGTCTGCTACCAGCTACAATATATACGTGTATTTCACTTTGTAATTTAGTATAGAATATGGTTTCCTTTATGATTGAAAGTCTAGCTTCAGTTATAAAATTGTTGTAAAGATGATGTACATAAATGCATATCATTTTTTTTATATAGGAGGCTAAGCAGGTATATCTTGGCCGATCGAATGACCTTTCAGGGAATGCTGGCAGTTCAAAACAAATCACTGAAACCACTTTCAGTGATCTTAACAAATACTTTTTTTGTTGCCCTTCTACATCCCTAATGTTGAAGGACACCCCCGCTCCCATGGACTTAAATATACCTAAGGTTGTGCAACAATAGAGAATAGTGGATGCTCCACCATCACATAAAGTGGTTTCAGCAAGTTGCTTTCCCATTAACAGCAGTCACTGAGGCAGTACTCGACCAACTAGTCCATTCCCATCTAAGCATATAGGGTACTAGTCATGCAACCATAACTTCACAGAATCAGCTAGATGCCATAAAATACAGTATGCAGGTAATTACTGCTACTGCTATTATTATTTTTTATCTAGGCTGTATCACCAGAAACCATGTCTTCTTTTTTGTGTAGTTATATTTTGGTAAACACTTGCACCACACCACACTCATCACATAGTCCCTCAAAACCTACACCACCAAAACACACACATAGAAACACAAAACACACACCTACATTTGCGGAGGCTCTCAATAAAAACCTGCCCAAGCATCAGGGACCTCCAAAGCAGAAACGCAAGCAAACTCCACCCCCCCCAACACAACCCAAATGACACATAGCCCACAAACTCAGTGTGCCACTCAAGCACAGCCCATAAGGCATAAAAACGTACCCAACACTCTAGTCATAGGTGACTCAATAGTCAGGCACACTGATATTCCACTCACCAGGCTAAACAAGGAGAAAGTTACTGTCAGCTGCCTGTCAGGTGCCAGGATCCACCACATAACGCACGCACTCAGGTCACTCCACAACAAGTACAGATATGATACTGTCATTGTCCATGTTGGTGTGAATGACCTGAGACGTAACTCCCTGGACTACATGAAAAGAGACATGGAGGAGCTCTCCGATCTTGTAGCCCAGGCAGGTATGACCCTGGCCCTGAGTAGCATCCTGCCATCACCCAGAATGATGCCACAGTACAAGGACAAAATGATTGACTTCAACAATTGGCTAAGCTTCTGGTGTCATTCTAATGGGGTCCAGTATTTGTCTGCCTGGGACGACATGATCGACAGACCACGATGCTTTGCCAGAAATGGCTTGCACCTGTCGCCCTTGGGATTCCGGATACTGGCTAAGGCTCTTGCCACCCCTATAGTGCCTTTTTTTAGGCAAGGTTCAAATGATAAATTCACCACCGTAACAGGTACAAGCAAGCAAAATCTGAGGGTAATGCTACTCAATACTAGAAGTCTAAACCTCAAAATGCACTCACTCGAGGCACTCCTTAAAATGGAGAACATCGACATCTGTGCAGTGACAGAGACCTGGTTCAAAGCTCCAGAGAGCACACCTGCATTACCAGGCTAAAATTCATACCACACCTTTCAGCCACCTAACCCGGAACGAAGCACTAAAGGTGAAGGCATGTCCATATTCATTAAGGATATCCACACCTCCAGGCTAGTTGCACAGCATAATGCATCCGAGATTATCCAAGTGCAACTAACTCTGGGCAAGACCGCAATCCAAATTGTAGCTTGCTATAGACCCCCCACCATGCCCCAGGATTCCCACTCCTCATTTCTTGATACACTGGAAAGTATTAGGGTACAACCTAACACCCTAATAATGGGCGATTTCAACTACCCCACCATTAACTGGGAAAACCACTCATGTACGAACTCTTTTGCTCAACGTTTTCTGGAATTTATAAATTCCAACGCCTTGGATCAACTTATTCACAGCGCCACCAGGGGCAGCAATATCCTAGACCTGGTCATTACCAACATGGGCGACCGGTGTTCCACACCAGAGGTAAATTCCTCGTTGGTCAGATCCAACCACAAGCTAATCACCCTAGACATCCACATCCCGCCCCCACCCCCAATTAGGGAAACCACTGTAAAAAACTTCCCCAAAGCCAACTTCACACTTCTTAAGACAGAAGTGGCAAACTTCATGACACCCATGCAGACGGACAATAGAGGTACAACTGCTGAATCCTACACAAATGCACTGTATAAGCACTTACACGAGTGCATGGATCATGCTATCCCTAATAGAACCAAGATGCTATCCTCCAAAAAAAGGAAGACAATCTGGTGGTCCTCTGCCATAAACAAACTCTACAACAGAAGAAAGAAACTGCTGCAAAAAAGAGTAAAATCCCATGACTGGAGGAACTCCCTGGTCAACCTCAGTAAGAAGCTGAGATCCCTCATAAAATCCTCCAAAGCTAGTTATGAAAACAAAATTGCCACTGACTCTAAAAACAACCACAAAGCATTCTATAGCTATGTCAAGAATCTCAATAGCAACACTCAGATCTGCTCTGAGTTACAGCATAATGGCACTAAATATACAGAACCAACTGATATTGCCAACATCCTGGCAGATAGGTTCAGTGCTAACATTACCCCCTCTCGCCCCCTAGAGGGCCCATCTCTGTACCGGAAGAATACAAAGTTCCTGTAATCACAGCTGCACAGGTAAAAAACACACTCTCCAAAGCCAAGAACACAGCATCCATGGAACCTGACAATATCCCAGGCTGCGTTCTACACGAACTACAGAATGAACTGGCACCCTACCTAAGTACTATGTTCAGTCATAGCCTCACCTCAGGCTTTGTGCCCACTGAATGGTGCACCGCGACGGTTATCCCACTCCACAAAGGGGGAGCCACGACGGACCCCGGAAACTACCACCCCATTAGCCTGACGAGCCTGGTCTGCAAGGCCATGGAATGTATCATCATGGAACTCATAAGCAAAGACATTGGTAATCTCCAAACTCTGGACCCTACCCAATTCGGATTTGTAAAAGGGAGATCATGTCTCCTAAACCTGACTGACTTCTTTGAAGCAGTCACCAAAGCCATAGATGAGGGTAAGGTGGTTCACACAGCTTATCTAGATCTCGCCAAGGCTTTTGACACCATCCCCCACTCTGGAATTATAGATAAGCTCACTAAACTAGGTATAAATCCCTATGTCAGAAGATGGGTTGCCAACTGGCTCATGGACAGAACCTGTGAAAGTAGCAGACTCCAAATCCGACTTCAGACCAGTGACAAGTGGAGTACCACAGGGTTCAGTCCTGGGTCCTCTCCTGTTTGGTATCTACTTCTCTGAAGTACAGGCTAACACAGAAGGACTTTGGCTAACAAAGTTCGCAGATGACTGCAAACTAGGAGCCATAATCGAAAATCCTAACGATGTGGACATACTACAAAAGGGCCTCACTGAGACAGATGCCTGGTGTCAAAGCCATGGCCTGAAGCTCAATGCCAAAAAGTGTATTGTCATCCCCTTTGGTAAAAACTCTGTACCCATGAACTACCACATAGCTGGTAGTCTACTTAATGCCAAAAATATGATGAGACCTTGGGACACGTGGACAGTAGTCTTTCCTTTGATAATCACATCGCCACAGTGGTCAGGAAATCCTTCTACATGGCTCACCTCATCACAAAAGGTTTCTCATCCAGAAAAAAAGAGGTCATTGTTCCCCTCTACTCATCACTCATTAGACCCATTATAGAGTACAACGCCCCTTTTGGTATGTACCTCACAAGACATCTACAACAACTGGAAAGGCCACAGAAATACCTCACAAAGAGGATTACTGGCCTCAAACAGATGCCGTACGCAGACCGTCTCAAAAAACTCCAGCTTTACTTCATCACATATCGCCTACTCAGAGGCAATCTCTGCCTAACATACAAAGCTATGTCAAACCCAGAACTGTTGGACATGCTCCACTTAAAGAAATCCCAATCCCTCCAAGCTACACTCTCTAGGGACCTAAACCTTGTCACCACAATAAACAGAACATGCTGGAGGGATAGATTCCTGTCCCAGAGACTTCCCATACTCTGGAACAGACTACCTATCTATGTCAAACAGAGCTCTTCATTAGTACTCTTCAAGAAAATTCTTGATGATTGGATGGAAGATAGGAAATTCACCCCAGGGATCACTTCTGTGGCTCTGCTCAACAGGGGCACAGGAAAATAATTTTCTTGGGTGGCGAAAGCCAGGGTACATTTTTGGCTAGGCTTATATAGGCCCTAGGGCCAATAGCCTAGTACCTACCTATGAACCTATGAACAAACCTTTCATACATACCATTTTTCCCATAGCTGTTAGCCGTGCAGAACACACAGAGCATTATATATGAAAAGTAATACTTGTTAGCAGATAATATCATACAACTATTTAATTCAAAACACAGAGTGTCAGAGTGTTTTATGCAAATGCATTATTTATTATAAAGTTATGGAATATCTCAAAACAGAGAGATTCAATTGCATGCTCAGATGCAACTCTTTTGATATCATAAAATTCAGAAGAGTACAAAGTTCAAAACTTTCTCAACTTGAGATTAAAGCACAAACACAAATTTCCAAGGCTGAGAGGAGTAAACAGATGGGAGGATGAATTAAAATCTTCTCGTGCTTCAGTCTTGACATGGTTTATGTGTTTTCTTTCTGCAGACTTTTCTCAGAGACATTTCATAGAATTACAATGTACCTAACTTCCTTTCAAAGTTAAATGATTATAAGAACCATTTACCGTCTGTTTGCTAAGATAAACTCTTAAAACAAACTGTTCTTCTCAGCTAAATAGCAAAAATATATGAAACTGTTGCAATACATGCTAACAGTATATTGAAAAAAACATTAATAGACATAAAAATAACATATCCAGTACACATATGGTGTGGTCTCACAGCTGCTAGAGCTGTCTGCAGAAATCATTTTAAGTTGCAGAAACTGCAGTACACTTCAGATTGTGTAGCTATTTTAACCCACCCCACCCCGCCAACTTGTTACAAACAAGACAGTCTGCTCTTGTGTTGAAGCAGCTGTTTTGTTTCCATCATTCATCCATGTCTATTTAAAATTAAAAGAATGATTAGAAAAAAGTTACACTGGAATACTGCCATTAAGTAATCTTGATTAGAAAAAAGTTACTCTGAAATACTGCTGTAAAGTAATCTTGATGAAGCATACGACTAAGCCATTATGCTATGACATAATCTAGTCAATGAAAAGCCTAATTGATTGCTGCATAATTTTTGGGAGGGGTTAGTGTTGTATAACTATAGACGTGAGCAGAGTGGCTGAGAAGTGGGGGGGGGGGGCAGGAGATGAGTGATTAGGGGGGGCAGGAGATGAGTGATTCAGGGTAGCCAATCAGTTGCAGCACAAGGCAGTCAGCTGGAGTATATAGTGGCAGCAGTCCAGGTAGAATGTCACATTTAGAACAGCAAACATTAAAGATGAATGTGAAGATTTACAGAAAGTGTACTAAGCACAGAGCATGCTCTAACATCCTACGAGGCAACCTCAACAGTCAGAGCTAAAGCAGTGGGGTTTTCAGTAAGCTAAGTAAAGAGATATTCCAGGGGCGAAGAAGAATTTCACAAAGAAGCATTAGTAAGAAGTACAGATGGGAATGTATTGATTTATTTATTTTACATTTGTTGACCGGGAGTAGTCTGACTGAGCTGCAAATAGCCCTTTTTCAGCAGAGGCTTGGGGAGAAAAGCTCCACTATAATCACAAAAATAGTAAACACTGAAGAAAAAGAAGAAAACTTGTTTGTGTGTTTCTCATTTTAAAAGTAACTTGTTGTGCATGTTCTGTTTCTACATAACATAATGTTTCCCCTTCACATTAGTTATCTAATTAACAAAGAGATTGAAAAGACTCAAAGAGCAACACTAGACTAGGACAGACTAATTAAAGGCAGGTAGCAAACCTTGACAAAGCTATATTAAAAAGAGGATACTGAAAATTGTAGAGATCTTCAGCATTAAATTGAGATTCAGTTATAAACTTCACACAGTGACGGCTGATACGTATCTTCAGCATTAAATTGAGATTCAGTTGTAAACTTCACACAGTGACTCCACGTACACAGCTTGCTTAGATTCCCAGAGAAATTTTCAAATGCAGGATGTTCTTTGTGTTTCACTGTTGCAGTCATCACACTTGGGTTATCTCCCTGCAGGTAGCCCTCAGTCGGCCAGAATACCAGAGTCTTAGGATTTCGGCGTCAGATGCTGTCGCTTCTACCATGATGTCAGGTCGTCAGGGGTATAAAACAGGCAGCCAAAGCCATTACATCAGTCTTTCTTGCCGAGAAGAAGCCTGATGCAGAAGCAGTCCGCAAGTGCCTGAAATTTTCGTTTTCGAGTTTCAAAACCTAAAGTCTTCTAAAGCTAAGTACCCCGTCATTTTTTTCTTGCTCTAACCGATGTCAGAAAAAGTTAACAATTGTCTTGCCTGTAGAAAGCAAATACCTCACAGAGATTTTCATTCTTACTCGTCACCTGTTTAGGCCCAGACCATGACGTCCCTCGCTGTCGGTTTTGTGCCTTGTTTAACACACGAACCATTCATCGTCGGGCAGTCTTTGTCGCTAAATTCTTTCGCTCTCGTTCTCCGTATTCCAAAATGGCTTCGATAAGCCATTTGACTACCGATCTTCCGAAAAAACATAAAGACAGAGACAGACCGCATAGGTCCAAAACTGCCGACGACGCTTCCGTTAAGCTAGTCACCAGTCCGCCGGTACTCAGTGAGGCACCTTTGCAGCACCTGATGCCCACTTCTACAGATTTGCATGCCTCTACTGAGACCCATTCAGAGTCCAGTATGCCGCAAGATGCTTCTTCAACTATGGAACCTGCGAATGTCTCTTCCTTGGATGGGTCCGGAGCGGCTGTGCAGGCACCGGCTTCTGAGGGTGTATTCCGACCTACTGATGTTCAAATCAAACTGACGACTTCGTTTTTAGCTAAAACGTCCGAGTTTCTTAGGACCAGAGTACGCACTACGCTTAGAAAACAAATGACCAAAGCGCATGCTCAAGCTCCCATGCCACAAAAACAAATGTTTAGAATGGCTGAAGACCTCTAATTAGGGGAAGCCAGCCTTCCCCTCCTCTTAAGAGACAAAGAATTGAGTTTCCTTCTGATTCTGCAGACCAGGAGTCCAATGACTCTGACCCTTCTGATAATCAGGACATGCCCTTATCAACCTATGAGGATTCAGATGCAGAGGAATCCATTCCATCTGCCTCCCCTCCAGAGGACTTTTCTTTTGGTGAAACCTTGCATACTTTAAGAGAGCATTTCCGCTGGGAATGCCAGGACTACCCTCAATCCAAAAAGAGACTCAGAGAATTTTTAGAGTTGCCTCACCATAGGCCTCTAGCTATACCCCCTGTCCTGGATGTTGTAGATGATGTCTTCATGGAATCCAGTCTTACTCCAGACACTTTACCCCCAGCCCCTAGGAAACCTGACAGATACTACAGAGTACCTGATTCTCACAAATTTCTCTTCAAGAATCCTTCATGCAAAAAACTGGATGTCCATTACTCAGGACCGATGGGTCTTAAACATTGTATCCCAGGGATACAGATTCTACTTCCATTCACTGCCAACCCCAAGTGGGTTTCCACACCTTCCTCCAAACCAGTGGGCAGAGGCTCAAAAGCAAGTACTTTCCCTGCTCAATATCAGAGCTATTCAACCTGTTCCAGTAGAACAAAGGGGCAGGATTTCTACTCCAGACTTTTCTGGTGCCCAGAAAAGAGGGCTCTTGGCGCCCAATCCTGGATCTCTCAATTCTCAACACCTTTTTGGTGGTCCCAAAATTCAAAATGCTTACCCTGCAACAGCTTCTCCCTATGCTAGACAAGGATGCCTGTTTAGTCACTCTAGACTTAAAAGAAACCTATCTGCACATCCCCATAAGGGAGTCATGCAGAAAATATCTACGCTTCAGGGCAGGCTCTATGCACTATCAGTTCTCTGCACTTCCCTTTGGCTTATCTATTGTGCCCAGAGTTTTCACAAAGTGCCTGGCTCCAGCCATTGCATACTGCAGGCAGAGAAATATCCAAATTTTCCCATACTTGGACAAGTGCCTGATTCAGGCGGACAGTCAGGAATTGCTACTTCAGCACCTGGCATTTGCAAAAAGCCTTCTGACTTCATTGGGGTACACCATCAATGAAATGAAATCACTACTGGTGCCCAGTCAAATGACTGTATTCCTTGGAGCAAGCTTGGACATAACTACCCAGATGGCATTTTTCACTTAAGAAAAACAGGTCTATCTGACAAACTACTTCAAACAAATGGCCACCAAAACCCAGCTATCTGCAAGGAAAATACTGCAAACCCTAGGGTTCATGGCCTCATGTATTCTGCTAATTCCATATGCAAGACTGCATATGAGGAAACTTCAGTGGTACTTTAAAAGTCTTTGGTGCCAACATTCTCAGGACCTGGAAACAGTCATTCCAATCATACCTTGTTTAAGGGCAGAGTTCCTTTGGTGGGCAGAAGCATGCAACCACAACAAGGGACTGCTTTTCACTCAACCCCTCGCCGCCCAAACCCTGACAATAGATGCATCAGACTATGCATGAGGGGGCTCACATGGCAGGCAAATGCATTCAGGGCCACTGGAGCCCAGGCCAAAGTCTCCTGCACATCAATCAAAAAGAGATGCTAGCTGTACAGAATGCTCTGACAGCCTTCAAATACCTAATCCTTCCAGGACAACTGCTTATAAAAACAGACAACACCACAGTTATGTGGTACATAAACAAGCAGGGGAGAACCCATTCTTACCCACTCTGCAGGTTAGCCGTGGCCCTGTGGAACTCAGCCTTGAGCAACCAAGTGCATCTACAAGCTCAATTCCTGCCAGGCAAACAAAATTCACTGGCAAACGACTTAAGCAGGAATCTCATAGACCCACACAAGTGGAAATTGGAGCCCAACACCTTCAACCTTCTAATCCAGAGGTGGGGACACCGGAGGTGGACCTCTTTGCCTCCCATGAGAACCACCAGTTGAGCAAATTCTGTACTAGGAATCCTCACAGCAGGGCCTGGAAGGTGCATGCCCTATACTTCCATTGGGAAAAACTCTCAATTTATGCCTTTCCCCCTCTGCCCTCCTCTCAAAAGTACTACTCAAGATAAAACAGGACAGGCCAAGGGCAATTATTATTGCCCCAGACTGGCCACACCAGCACTGGTACCCACGCTTACGCAGTCTGACAACAGTGCCACCCTAGCACCTTCACCAGACTCCTACCCTGCTGTCTCAGCAGGTGGGACAGATTTTGCATCCACAGTTGCAAACCCTAAACCTTGTAGCCTGGCTTATCCCCTGAATACATCACCAGCAACCCTCAGCAAACAGGTGCTGGACATCATTCTTGAAGTCAAAAGGCCTGATACTAGGAAATCCTATGCTGAAAAGTGGAAAAGATATTTTTCTTGGAATCAGTCTCAAGGGAAGGACCCAGCAGTGCCCTCCTTACCTCTAATCCTGGATTACCTAGCAGAGCTACTCCACAGAGGCCTGTCCTTCTCCTCCATTAAGATTCATGCCTGTGCCATCTCAGCTCATTATAATACTGAGCTACCTCTATTTTCTCACCCTCTCATCAAGCAGTTCCTGAGAGGGACTGACAACTTAAGGCCCCCTAGGAGAGCACCCACCCTTGCCTGGGACCTTAACTTTGTACTGGAAAAGCTCACGCTTCCCCCTTTTGAACCTGCTGCTTCAACAGAGTTAAAATTCCTCTCTTGGAAAACAGCCTTGCTTTTAGCCATAACTTCAGCAAGAAGAGTGTCTGAGTTACAGGCACTAATGGGTATGGAACCCTTCATTATTTTCCATGATGACAGGGTTTCACTCAGGACTAACCCGTCCTTTATGCCTAAGGTGGTGTCCAGTGTGACTCCAAACCAAACCAACCATTTGCCAACCTTCTTCCCTATCCCTCAGAGTAAAGGGGAAAGGATCCTGCACTCCTTGAACATGCACAGACAGCTCAGGTTCTACCTTGACATGGCTAAACCTTTCAGAAAATCTGGACAGCTGCTAGTTTGCTACAGGGGCAGAGGGTAAGGCCATTTCAAAACAAATGATTTCCAAATGGATAGCACATTGCATCCATTTCTACTATAAGCACAATGGAAAACCTACCCCACAGGGGATCAGACCACATTCCACTAGGGCTACTTCCACCTCTACAACACTTCTCAGGGGAGTCCCTACTAGGGACATTCTGGAAGCTGCAACCTGGAGTTCTGTACACACCTTCACCAAGCATTACCACTTACCTGTTTTTTCTAAATCCAGAGCTGGATTTGCTAAGCAGTCTTACAAAGCCTGCTAGCCAGCCCTAACACTTCTTGACTGCCTCCACCCTTCCTCAGCTTTGGGAATCAACCCAAGTGTGATGACTGCAACAGTGAAACACGAAGAACATAGTACAGTTGTGTACACTTACCATAAATGTAGATGTTTGAGTGTATTCACTGTTGCAATCCTGGTTTCCCTCCCTCCAGCCCCCTGGTTTTCTCTATCTTTCTACCTCTCCTCTCTATGGCCATTCTTTATGGCATTGGTATTTACTTTTTACTGGTGGTGTTCCCCACCTTATACTAGCTTCCTGTTTGATGGCTCCTGACATTTGGGGCAAGAAAAACTAATGTAATGGCATCAGCTGCCTGTTTTATACCCCTGACAACCTGATGTCATGAAAGAAGCGACAGCATCTGACACAGAAATCCTAAGACTCTGGTATTCTGGATGACTGAGGGCTACCTGCAGGCAGATAACCCAAGTGTGATGACTGCAACAGTGAATACACTTGAACATCTACATTTATGGTAAGTGTACACAACTGTACTTTATGAGGCCAGTTATATCCTGAGCAGTAAGAGATCCAGCAAGTTTTGTGCAAATGTAAGAACTTCTTTCTCCAGCTAAAAGTATTGTGCAGGAAATAACCTTCCTTAATCTCTGAGAGAAATTTCCAAACATAGGTTGTGAGGAGGAGAGAATCTCTGTTGAATAATAACTCACATAAATTTCCTGCAAACATATATATGTCTGCCACAAGTTACAAGCACTGTGCAAGAAATGACATTGCTTAATGTCCCAGAGAAGTTTCATACACGATTTATGAGAAGAGGAGATTTGTCTTGAATAATAGGAACTTCAACTAGGTTCTTGCGAATGTAAGAATTCCTGCTACTAGTTGCACGCACTATGCATGGAGTAACTTTAAAAGGGTTGCAAAGCAACTGTCTGTCCCTATCATGTCATTGTCAGAATGATTTTGTTTATGAATCTTTACAAGTGCCAGTTCTGCAATTAGTGGGTTGTGCCTGGCACTGTCCTAAATTTCAAGAGTTTTTTTATTTTTTTTATTTTTTTAGTAGTGGTCATGATCTCTACGGGCTGGCTTCAGTCTGGTGTTGTCTGTACTTCACAGTAACTGAAATGGTTAGCAGTGCAGTGCAAGGTTTTAAATATGATTTGCTTATGGAACATGAATACCAGATCTGGAGATCGTGTGTGAAAAAGAATTCTTCAGCAGCTTTAAGAAACACTGTAAATGAGTCTTTTAAACTTCTGTTTGAAACTCAGGCAATTGTTTATGCAAACAACATTTCTTAAATTAGTCATGTTATTGAGTTGAATTGTCTTGGAAAGAGATCCTGAAAATTTTCTAAAACAACATATTATAATGCATATGGACTTTTCCCTAAATTATTTTATTTATGTATTTATTTTGTGGTACTGAACTTACTAACTTAGCAGGGCTAATGGTAGAGCATCAGCCACTTTAGGTGTGATCAATGCACAATTCTGGTAAACAAAGTAACTAACTAACTAATTATTATTTATTTTTATTTTATTTTACATTTGTTGACTGGGCTAGTCCAACTGGATACATGTCCATTTTCAATAGAGGCCCGGGGGAGATAAACTCCAAAATTAAGCTAATAAAACAGTACAGCAAAACAAAAAATTATTTGAAATACATTGTTGATGGAGATTTACATCAAAAAGCTAACTTTAAAGCAATTGACTACAGAGTTTAACAAAACAATACAGTACTGTTTACATGGTAAAGGGTTAGACATTCATCATAAGGTAGGTTAGGAAAGAAGTAAGGATGGAACTAAAAGTATTACAGCTGATTAATAAAGTATAACTCTAAGATAATAAAAACGTTTGCATATATATACCTGAAGAAATAATACTCTCAAACTAAAAAGACAGTTACTCTATATACAAGGTGGAGCAGTTGTGCTCACAGCTGGATGAGTGTTACAAAGTGCATACTCAATGGTAGTTCCCTAAGAAAAACTAGACTTAAATTGGGAGAAAGGGGATGATTACTAATCCTACTTTAAGGGTAAAGGGAGAGAGGTAAACAGTAAAAATGTACTGGATGACTGTTAGTCAGGGTTAGTACATGGGCATAGCCATTGTGTCTTTAGTAGAATTTTTAGTTGGATTTTAAAGAGTGGTAATGATGATAGTGATGCAAGTTTGCTGGGAAGCCTATTCCAGATCTTCCCCAAAGAATTAGAGAAAAGAGAATCACCTGCTTTGTTGTGGGATTTCTGGATGGTAACCAGAGATTTATTTGCTGAGCGAAGGGTAGTAAGAGTTATGTAGGGGGAGATAAAGCTACAGAGAGCAGGAGTATTACTAGGATGGTACAGAATCTTATGGGTGATGGTGAGTTGCTGAAATACCAGCTGGTTTTGCAGTTCTAGCCATCCCAGCTGTTTGAGATTCAGGCAATGGTGAGTTCTAAATGGAGAGCCTGTAGCAAATCTGGCAATGTTATTATAGGAGGTTGCCAGCTTAATAAGGTTGCTTTTGGAAAGATTAGTATAAATTGGAGAGGCATAGAGGAGGGTAGAAATCAGATGGGTATGGGCAATGGTAGTTCTGGCTTCAGGGGTAAGGACATGTTTTATCCTATACAGAGAACCAAGTTTTCTGTTTAGTGATTTAATAGTAGAGTTGATGTGTGAGTCAAAGTTAAGGTTGTGGTCAATTATTACACCTAAGAGTTTGGTAGTTGGGTTAGGAGCTATGACAGTACCATTGTTGGATGTAATGGAGAAGTTTATTGGGGAAGATTTTAGAGTTGGAGTAAATAGCAATAGTTTTGTTTTGTTTTTGTTTTTTTTTGGATTTAGGAGAAGGCATCATTGTAAGAACCAGTTTTCAACTAGGTTAAATACTGTTTGGGTGATGGATTGGAGTTCTGATGAAGAAGAGGCATTACAAATCAGTGTGGAGTCATCTGCATATTGTATGCAGGTAGCTACAGGAAGATTTATACTAAGATCATTGATGAATATGGAGAAGAGAATAGGTCCCAGGATAGAGCCTTGAGGGAAACCTAGGGTAATGGGGAAATGTATGGATAGGTTGTTGTCCCAAAGGACAGCTTGCTGTCTATTATGTAAGTAAGAGTTGAGCCATTTTAATGTCTGTGCATTGAGTGAAAGTGATTCTAGTATGTTCAGAAGTAGCTGATGGTTAACCATGTCAAAAGCTTTAGATAAGTCAATAGAGTGCAGAGGAGAGCATGGTGTTTATTAATGCAGTCAGAGAAGGATAGGAGAACAGTGGTAGTACTATGGAAAGGCCTAAAACCATGCTGACAGTCTGCTAGTAGGTTATTTTGGAGAAGGTGATCCAGAAGTTGTTGATGGATGCATTTTTCCATGATTTTGGCTAAAGGAGACAGTAGGGCTATAGGCCGAAAGTTAGAGAGTTCAGTTGAGTTACCACCCTTGTGAAGTGGAATAATGTGAGAGATTTTCCAGAGAGATGGGATGGAGCCTTCAGTAATGGTTCTATTAATTAGGATAGAGATTGGGTAGGCAAGTACTTTTGCTGCAGTTTGAAGGTATTCAGCTGGTAGGAGATCAGCTGAGGGAGTACATGATTTAAGTTTGTGAAGTAGGGTGTATATGAGGGATGTAGGAATTGGTTTTAAATGAAAGGTAGTAGGTATGCTAGCTAGGGAGGATGGGGGGGGGGGGGTTGAGCTAACCGGAGGTAAGGAGTTTGCTGGATATTGGACAGTTTCAGTGAAAAAGGTGTTGAAAACTTCAGCAATATGGTTGGGAGTATTAAGGGAGAGACCCGATGGGGTTGGTGTCTTGGAGTGGCCAGGGTGTAATAGTCTATTTATGCCTGACCAGAAAGTTTGTGGTTGTTGTTGGTGCTTTTGTTGGAATTTAAAGTAATAGTTTTTTTTATCAAGTAGTATTAATTTTTGGTGGCATTTCTCAGCTGTTTGAAGTTTTGATGATCAATTGGGTTCTTAGTGTTTCTCCAATTAGACCAGATTTTATTTCTTCGTAAGATTTGTTGCCTAGTCTCTTTAGTGAGCCATGGAGCTGCTTTATTTCTAGTTCTTATAGAGCATGAAGGGACATGGAATTCTAAGATTTGTAAGAATTTGGAGTTAAAGTAGGATACTGCTTCCTCAAGTGGGAGTTGTTTTAAGGATGAACAGTACAGGCTTGAAGCTCTGCTTGGAAGCTTGCTGGATTAAAATTATTTTTGTTCCGGGTAGTTGTAAAGGTAGTTTGGTTGGGAATAAAGGTTTTTTGTTTGAGTATATAAGTAAGTGAATGGTCACTGATATCGTCAGGAAGGGTACCAGCTTTATAAGAGAAGGGATGACTATTTACTAAGATCCAGTCTAAGATACTCTCTTTGCTACTGGGTTTATGGATTCTGGTGGGGGTGGTGATTGTTTGGGAAAAAACGTAGAGGTTTATATGGGCTGTGGGTTTGTGTGAGGTGCAGGTATTCCAGTCTATATTAAAATCACCAAGTACAATGGTTTCTTGTGAGAAGGATGTAGAAAGCCAGCAGAGGATATTTTCTAGGATGCTGATGTTATTGCCTGGAGGTAGGTAGGAGCATATTATGTATATAGATTTGCTGGCATTAAGCTGTAGCTTGGAGATAAGGATTTCAACATTGCTATCTAAAGGTGGTTGTACATTTAGTGAAGTAACCTGTAATTGAGATTTATGCAGAATTACTACCCCACCATCTTTTTGGTTGTTCAGTCTATTCTTAGGATATTATAACCAGGTGGGATAATTTCATTGTCCTTTATTACTGGTTTGAGCCAGGTTTCTGTTAAACAAAGGATATCAAATGCATGTCTAGTAGAGCGTGTAGTTGGCTAACTTTATTATTTAAGCTCTGTATGTTGAGATGTGCTATGAACAGATAATTAGGGGTTGTATTGGGAGTGAATAGGGTAGAGGGATGAGGTAGAAGGGGGTTTATAGGGGTGTGGCTGTTTGGTCCTGGGTTGGGATGAATGTCACCATGAAGGAGAGGATGTTGTTGAAGAGTATATGTAAGCTTCGGTAGTTTACAGAAAATATATTGTGATTTCCTAGATTGAAGGAAAATAATATGGGCTATCCTATGATATTTAGGTGAGAGATAGGTTGAGGTAGATGCTATGTTTGAATGGCTTTGGAAGGTTAGTTGATTTAAAAGTAATGTTTGTTTTAAGGGATGATGGGAACCGGTATAATGTAGGTTTTCATAAAAGGTAAGGATATATGGTGTAGATAGAATGGATAGTTCTGCAAGTAAGAGAAACAGATTTATAAGTATTGGTTTGTAGGTTAAGGGCATGGTGGGTAAAACCAAAGAATATAGTCAGACGTGTAGAGGCTGTTAGTGAGATAGTCTAGTGTGATGTAGTATTCCAGGGATGGTAAAAGTATTCCTTGTATGGGAGTTGGTTGGTAGGTATGTGATTTACAATAAGTTCTTGAAAGCTATTGGATAGCTACCAAGGGGGTGTGGCCTCAGAAGTATAAATGTAGGATCACTGGGGGTGGGTGGGATTTGGGGATGGGGTAGGGGAGTGGACTGAGCCCGCAGGGTAAACTGAGCGGGTTAGAGCAGGTAAAGGAAGATTCTGCAGAGCCAATCTGTGAGCAGCAGTTTCCTGATCAACTCTTGAGTAGTTACAGGTAAGTGGAGTGTGATAATCCAACTGTGAGGAGGAAAAGGATAGCAGAGTGGAAAATAAGAATACAATGTAGTTAGATGGAGGGAAAAGAAAAAGTAAGAGCAGTGTAATACAGCAATAAGATTAGAAAGAGGTCAGGGATGAAATAGGGAAAATATACTGTGATGAAGTATGGGAAGGTGGGAAGGTGGGGTAAGAGAGTAACCCAAGGCTAGATTAGGGTGTCTCCTAGTGGGCAGAGAGTAGGGTGCAGCAAGAGGTATCTGTAATGAAGATAGCTGGTAGAGATGGTTCAGATAGTGGATTCAAAGGAGGGAAATAATCAGTTGCTTCAGGGGTAGAGAGGGGGTATGGCTGCTGGCTTCCTGGCTCAGTAGCTTAAATATATTCAATACTAGGTAAATTACAAACAATTAATTCAGCTTAACAGTTAGGTCTAGGGTAGAACATACTTTCTTATTCCCTCTGGTATCTGGGAAACCGTACTAGAGTGGCAGGTTTCTTTGGCCAGACGTTGAAATGGCTGATAACAAAAGAAAGGGGTCCTTAGTGACCAAGCAGGTCCCTTAGTGCAGGATAGGAGGTAAAGAGTTTCTTATTCCCTTTGGTAACTGGGAAACCATACTAGGGTGGCAGGTTTCTTTGGCCAGATGTTGGGATGGCTGATAACAAAAGAAAGGGGTCCTTAATGACCAGGCAGGTCCCTTAGTGCAGGAGAGGAGGTAGAGTGCAGTAATGTCCAATTAAATAAATAAATAGGCCTGCTTTTCTGTGTATCTCATCTAGCTTGTTTTTAACACAATGTTGTAATGATGTACAAATCCTGAAACCTGGATACTGAAGGACGGTGAAACTATTATGTTTGCAAAGTTATTCTCGATCCTTGTATGATCTGTCCAGCAAAATATCTACTTTGATCACTACTGATGGACATTAGTCTCCCAAACTGAAGGACTGAGTTTCCTACAGACTCCGATAGTGTGTAAGTTTCTTAAGAGAGAAAGACTTCAACTTAAAAGATAAGTACACATACTGTTTTGATACTTCTCTGACCATATAAAGTTCACTGGTGAATACTGAACAAGGTGAGTTAACATCTTGTTTGGTTTCCACTTGTCTCTTCATTGTTCAAAACTGTGTCAGCATCATGAATTCATTTCATGAAGGCAATGAGTGCTGGTTAATATAGTCACAATCTTTTCAAAATTAAAATCCTAAGTGATTACAAGTCAGTAAAATTGACTATAGTTTTGTGAAGTCTAATTAAAAAAAATCCGAGCAATATAATGCAAATGAAAATATCTCATAATTCATGACACTGATGAAATGTAAAGTACATCATAAAGTAAGTGAAAATATTGCAAGTTCCATGACAACTAATAAAATGTAAATTATATAATGACCCTCCCTATTAATATTCCAAAACGTGCACGCTGATTGGCAGCGTGCCTGTTGTAAATCCCACAATATACCAAATGAAAAAGGCCCAGTCGCCCAGACTTTTTTCCATTGGTATAAAGTGCTAAAAACATTTTTTTTAAACAAATAAAAAAGAAAAAAACGCAGCAATGGAGACTTTCTTTCCTCTGTTGCTTCCATTTCAAAGCATTGATGTACTGGGTATGTGTGGGATGCAAGTCCCATACGCATGCTCAGTACATCAAAACAAGGAAGCAGTGTACCACAACCAGCGGAAGAACAGTAATGCGCCATTATGCAAAGACATTATTTAAGAAAAGTAAGTATTTTTTTTCTTAAATAATATCATTGTATAATAGCAATAACTGACTTGATGGTTGTGGTATATTGAATGAAAGCCAGCGGCATAGGTGTTAAGAGAGAAAAAAAATAAAAAAAAAAAAAACCCCAACAGCAAAGCATGCATGCCCTTTGCTTATTAGGCAATTTTTTTATTAAACTGCTGCCTTGCACTACTCTTTTTTTTGATTCTTGGAGATTATTCACTTAGAGCCGCAGTTGTTTGTATATTGAAATTTACCCATGGTTGCCTTTATTTAATCACTCAGGCTTCGCCCTCATGATTAAACCACACCAACCCTGGGTAAATCTTCGGTATACTACACCATGTCGTCGGTTATTGCTTAATTATACAATGACCCCCTATTAATATTCCAAAATGTGCATGCTGATTGGCCAGCGTGCCCATTGTAAATCCCACAATATACCAACGGAAAAAGGTTCGGTCACCCGGACTTTTTTCTGTTGGTATAAAGTGCTAAAAACATTTTTTTTTAACAAATAAAAAAGAAAAAATGGAGCAACAAAGACTATTTTCTCCGTTGCTTCTGTTTCAAAGCATTGATGTACTGGGTATGCATGGGATGCATGTCCCATACGCATGCTCAGTACATCAAAACAAGGAAGCAGAGTACCACAACCAGCAGAAGAACAGTAATGCGCTGTTATACAAAGACATTATTTAAGAAAAGTACATTTTTTTTCTTAAATAATGTCATTGTATAATAGCAATAACCGACTCTGTGGTTGTGGTTTATTGAAATTTACCCATGGTTGGCTTTATTGAATCACTCAGGCTTCGCCCTCATGATTAAACCACACCATCCGTGGGTAAATCTTCAATATACCACACCACGTCATCGGTTATTGCTTAAATATATCGTAACTCTAACATTATGTGACACTGTTCACAAGGAACATATATAGAGATGTACTAATACATAAATCAACCTATACTTCATGTTAAAAGAAATGAATAGTGAACAAAAACATTTTTAATTTGTCTTGTTGCTGTCACTACTTGTTCCTGTTTAGGTGCAGGAAATGCTGAGTAGCCAGAAAGGTCAGCTGACTAAAAACAATAATGAATCATGCAATATACCAAAGCCTAATCAAAAACACTTTATGACACTTAAGTACTGTATAAAGCACATATACAGTGCAGTGTGCATTGACTTACT
Source organism: Protopterus annectens (assembly GCF_019279795.1). NCBI lineage: Eukaryota > Metazoa > Chordata > Ceratodontiformes > Protopteridae > Protopterus > Protopterus annectens. The sequence continues at coordinate 1,386,125,133 of NC_056725.1, forward strand.
GAATACTTCTGCTTTTAAAACATGCAAATGCAAAAACATTATGCTCTTATGCTATGTTTTCCTTCATTTTTAATAAATCACAGTATCAGAACACTTTTACAGATTTATTGATTAATAGAAGTAAAACCTGGAGCATACTAGTCTTGTTTATATTAACAGTTGTCCTCTCATTTTGATCATGTATAACATACTGTGATGTACACAAAGCAGACAGTAATTTCTTTGGCATTTAAATATGATTAAACATGTAATGCCAAATACAGATCCCTTTGGAATTTGTCTTACTAAACATATCAAGTGATTAGAAAAACCCCAAAGGTTTCAAACAACAAAGATCTCAAGCCTAAAGTCCCTGAGCTACCAAGGGAGGCTGGAAGTTTTATCCTTTTTTTCAGTGCCTCCTAGACTTTTAAGAGTAGACCAAATTGGCTGGACTCCTGTAACAATCTTATTGTCATTTTGTTAATAACTTCTTGCCCTTTCTAATACTGCCTATTCACTTAGTTAAAGAAGCCAAACCCAAAAAAGAACGGGATGCCATAAGGAGCTATGGGTGTGAACTGGAAGTATACAAAATAGGCGCTATAGGCTTGAATGAGTTAAATTATTATAGCCATTTTAGATAACCTCGTTACATTAAATCACATTTTTTTCCTGCAGTAACCTATTTCTTAATAAAGGTGACTGACAATTTAGTATGGAAGCCTACTTGTACTCTATGTATGCTTATGTAAGTAAATCTGTGGAGTATATGTGTTATACTTTTAATGAGTGGTTTATGTTTTAGCAATAACCAACAACTGGGTGTGGGTAATGTGAGTGAAACCTGCTTGATTAAACAAAGACAGCTGTGGGTAAATCCCACATTACTCACACACAGACACGAGTGGGTTATTGGTATTATGCATTGACATTATTTAAGAAAATAATTTCTTATGTTTTGTAAATAATTGCATTGCTAAAAGGAAATGTAGTGTTCTTCCACAGCTGCCCCTTGGAAAGAGATGTCTACAGTATTTATGAATAGTGACTGTTGGCTGAGTTAACATAGTGCTATTCTTTAAAACCAATATTCTCTGCTTGTTGGCATTACTGATAGTCTGATCCCAAGACTAGGAAAGGTGTGGCATTGAGTCGTCCCTTGACTGTCTACAACAGTGCTGTTTGACAGTGATAATGAACAACCATCATGCTCAAGTTGATCTCATTTTTAAAAGCAAGGATTGTAGAGCTAAAAGTAAGGCTCTGTATACCCTCAGTTGTAGCAAATAAAGTGACTAGCTACATAGATTGGCTAGGAGGGAAGGATGTGAATGATGAAATTTATTGTGTGATCAGGCATATGAGGAAAGGGTCGTAGTGGGAGGACATGCATTTCATGAGTAAGTTACAACCAATACTGTTGCGCTTTTTCATATCTTTTTAGTAAGTGGTAAATGGTTATGTTAAAAGCTGTGTACATAGACACATTTGAATGAAAAGAAATTTGAGCTTTCCCGTATGCGATCCTGGTAAGCTGCTTATTCATTCTCTATTACCATTGTTTAGCAAGGTTTTTACGAGTATGTCAGACATACTTTGCTGCTTTCAATACACCTGTGACATCCTTCCTCTGGGCCAGTAATCAAGGAGCCTCAATCCTCACCACAGACACTGATGAGGGATGTTCACTTGGAACAAAAGTAGACATACACATAGTATTTCCAGATGCATCTCTCTGCAGAAAGCACAATTTCCCTTTAGAGCACACAGGGAACACACTCCTGTCCTGGGGGTGGACTCCCTTTCTCTCTCTCCAGGCCCCAAATAAGACTCCACACTGACCACAGCTATAGAGTTGAGTCCTCAACCAAGTGTTGCAAGCCAAGTCCTCCACTAACCTCTCTGTGAAACCATTGCTTTGTGTCCCTGCTCCAAGTAGCTGACACACACACTCTTTGAGATTGATTTTCACACACACACACACACACACACACACACACACACACACACACACACCTGGGAAAGGCTGCACAGAGTTACCATCTGTGCCCCCTCTGCCCAGACTATAAGGTAGATGCTTCCACCAGAACACTCCAAAGCCAGCTACTCTAAGGCTCTTACCAGAGTATCCAGTTATAGTGAGTAAAATTAATACTAATACAAATGGTAATATTTTGATCAAACACAAGGCTTTCAGGAGCAGCCACAGTGTCACCAGATACAAGTAAGTACTCTCAAAGGTTAAAAATTCACTAATGGACTAGCCACAATGAAAAGTTTGAATATATTTAATAATAATAAAAAGAACATGACAAATACTGAATATCTGTTTACAATAAATACAGGAGATTGAGTCACAAGAAGTATTAAAAATAACACAGATGGAAAGGTTCAGAGAGCTGCAGCTGGAAATACTATGTGTATGCCTACTTTTGTTCCTAATGAACATCCCTCATCAGTGTCTGTGGTGAGGATTGAGGCTCCTTAACTAGTCTCACTATAATTTCCTGACTGATTAAGTAATTCCTGTTCTCTAGTTCACTTACTAGAGCAAGGCAAGATGATGTGGGTGAGTGGTCCTTCTTTGTCAGTTTTCACAAACAGACTGCTCTGAGACTTCTGTCTCATCTAGTATTTAAACATCATTTCAGTGCTGGATTACAGAATGACATCACATACATCTGGTCATCTGATTTCTGGCTCCCATACTACCCCCTTTACTAGAAATTAGCACATAATCAGAATCTAGCACATATGTGTTATAATACACAAAAATAGAATTTTGCTAAGATGTGTTACAGCATCTGGAAACTATAAAACTATTTCAAAAACTTCCACCCTTCCAGGTTAGCAATTAGTTCACCCCTAAGGACAAGACAGTAGGATTCCTAGTCATGGTTTTCACATACATTTTGTCTCTGGCTGCATTCATAACTGTAAAATACAATCTGTGTGGTCTAACCAGGTAATTTAATTTCAGACTATTTTTCAAAGTTAGTTGAACTGAGATTAACCTCTTCTATTTCAGTAGCCTCTGTTAAAATATATTCATTGTAACAGTTACAGTACAGTCTGACATACAGGTGTATTTCTTTTCTGTCCAGCAGGACCCACTGTTTGTACATTTTTAACACAAGCAGTTTTACAAATACATTTTCAACACAAGCACCTGCAGAAATCAGTTTGATATACAAATGACATATAATTCTTTACAAAACTCCAGGTAGCTATGCTGGCATATGTTACACATCCACTGCCCTTCTTCTCCTGGCATAGCTGGCTATAACTTACATCATCACAGCAATATCTGAGTTTTTTTTTTATTGGTGTGACTTCATTGTAAGTCACAATTAAATATAATTGATTCACTTTTGTTAGTATTTTATTTTTGAAGAGGCATTTGCTGCTGGAGTAAAATTCATTACAATAGTAACTGCTGTTTTTGTTACATCTGCAGCTGGGACTTGTTCCTGTTAGGAGTACTCAATTTACAACAGGCACATTAATTGCTGTATCCAATCAGTGTGCACATTTTTTTTAATTAAATACGTGTCATTGTATAATAACACATGACTTGCAAGTCAGTTTTAATACTGCCTATGCAGCTATCAGTAAAGAAACACTGTATAATTCAAGGTATAGTAGCACAGTGTCACAGCAAATAGTGTTGTCACCACACAAGAAGAGGTTCCCTGGTTTGATTCTCGGTTGGGGTGCTTCTGTGTGGAGCCTGCATGTCCTCCCTGTGTTTGTTCGGGTTTCCTCCCGCATCCCAAAGGCATGCAGTAGGTGAATTGGATATTTTAAACTGGCCATAGGTGTGAGTGTGCATGCAAGTGTGTGGTGTGGATGAACTACCACCGCAGGGCTAGCCACCTGGTGGTGTAAACTATGGCTGTAGATGATCATTGTTGAAGTGACACCCTGATCCCATGTGCAAAAATGGGACAAAGAGGTTGTCGATAGATGGATTCAAGGTACAGTCTTACGAGTAAGTGAAAATTATATCATACAGACATATACAAGTTGCACTAAGAAATATATGTGCTCTGCCATGTATTTCCACACAAAATACTTTTTTCTTCCACAGGATTCTTAACACAGTTGGTACAACGTATGTTACTGTTTTTGCTAGTGTTAGATACATGATGGATACTGGTCTTGCTAAAATATAATTTACTGGATCACTTTAAAGTGTAAGCATGTATTATACTAACTGTCACAAAACAGCTGGCTGCATTTTTATTATTAACTCAGTAGTCAGCTTGCAGTACTGAATTACTTTGTACTGTATTATTAACATAGTTATATCAGCAAAGCATGAGAGCTGCACTTTCCCATGCTGTTAAAGCTAAGTAACTCCTAAACAAGGGTCTGTGTGAACTAAACACACTTCTGAGGTAAAATAACTTATTTACTGATAATATACATTTGAAACACAAAATCATGGATCATGAATGTATAACACATCACTTTTGCAGTTGAACAGTTCAGCATGTTATGCTTTCCCAGATGTTTGCCTTTTTTTGAGCTGCAAACTTTGATTATTTAATATTGTTTATGACCAGGAAGTTGGCATATGTTTTTCAGATAATTATTTCTTTTTTACATGCTATGGTTCTCACATAGTTTAGTACATAACAGAGTTAAACATTCAGTCTCAGCTTAATTATTTCAATATATTTGAGTACTATCTTCTACCACAAAAGCATTGCTAATTAGTTACGTTTAGTTTATCAGTGCTTTTGAAAAAGCAAGCAGTATTACTTTAATCCCACCTTAATTAGGATAACATTTAGTATTCTGTTTTTGTAACTACAGCTCTTAATGCAAAAGGTATAATGTGATGTATATTTTGGTTCTATACAGTTACAAAATAGTTTTCTATATAAACAGGTCGCATTACTTTATTTGCATGATGTAAACATCTGGAATAGTCTCTTGCACAGCAGTTATAAGCCGGGGGCTATTTGAAGGAGGAAGTAAATTGAAGCATTCACTATTTATTGCATCATAAATGTAAATATGATGAAAGGATGCCATATGTATTTAAAGTGTAATTTTGCCCTAGACATTCATCAAGATTAACATTTAATTCCATTTTGCTTTCAGGTAAATGCATTTCTTTGTGAAGGTGTATCTGATATAATTTATTTCTAGAAACATTTGAGGATTTTTGCAGTTGAATCTGAACAGTTCAGTTCACTCTAGATGTTGCTGTTTTCTGGGAGTTCCATGCGCCTACTATTAATGCTACACTTGTGTGCTATGTATCTGTCTCATACAGTACTTTGTTTCCAGCATTTACTACTAGTCTAAGTTACAGTTTACCATTTACTTCTGATCTGTATTTAAATCTAAGCTTTTCAATAAACTTTCCCCATTTTAATTTACAGATAACATCACAAGCTGCCTGTCTTGTACTTTTAATAATTAGTTTTAATGACACAAAATCTAATTAGATTGTCTGGATGTTAACAGAGAGCATTAAAGATCTGAAGTGTGAATGAGTTGTACTCTAGAGTACATCATTTTTTTCCTCTTCCCATTTGCCTACTGTGTCACTCTGAGCAAATCATTTAACTAGACAATCAGTGCTCCTGGGTTGCCTAAGAAAAGGGTCACTTATATGTCATGGACTTACCAAGTTAACAAGTGAATTAAATATTTAAAATCAAAATAATATGATCATTAAACTGCATCATTTCAAGGCAATTAATATAGCAATAAATGACTTCTGGATGTGGTATATTAAACATTTACCCACGGTTGGTGTAGTGTAATCACAAGGGTGAACGGCGCAGTGGTGTTCTTCCTCATTGTTTCCTAATTCCGCTGCTTTGTTGATGTACTGCACAGGTGTATGGGACTTCCATTCCCATGTTTCCACAGTACATCAGTGCTTTGGAAAGCAAATAATGGAGACAGGAACATCTCCGTTGTTTATTTATTTATTTATTTATTTATTTATTGGAAAAGAAAAGCAAGTGGACAGTTTAGAGGTATGAGAGATGGGGAAAATACAAGAAATATCAGGTACATTTGAATGTACCTGATTTTTATTGTATTTTCTCTGCTTTCTTAAGTACCTCTCCACCTCTTAATTTTTGGGAAAGATTTTGCAGTGTAAACCTTGGCTCTAGATGATTGTCACTGTTATAGTGACACCCTGACCCATGTGCAAAAATGGGAGAAGGGATTGAGGATGGATTGATTTGCATTGTCTGAAGGAAAGAAATGCGTGTCATTATTTAGTGACTTTGTTCCTCGGTGATTTGTCAGAAAACCACAAATTTTATGAGGAATGAAGTCACTAAGTAATGACATGCATTTCAGTTTCAGACATTCTTTCCTTCAGACTAATGCATGTCTGCAGATAGCAATACATAAAAAAGTCGGCTGTTCAATGATACGCAGACGGAATTTTACCATTGATATATTCTTTTTACAATGGGCATGCTGCCTGGGCTAACCAGTCAGCGTGCTCACGTTTGAATGCTAATGGCCAGTCTTTGTATAATAGTAATTATTAAATGATGCAGTTATTATTAGCTTATCTCTATTAATTGTTGAATTTTCTGTTCTAATGTATTTCAGATTTTTATCTCATGCCTGAATGGTCTTGTCATCTGGCCATAACTTAACAAAGTGTCAACATATTATGCTGTTTATTCTTTATGCACAAATCAGTAAGAAATAGCCAGTGACACTCTGGCATCTGTTTCTTTCAGTTTAGTCCTAGGTCTTATTAAACTCATATAGCTTACTTAACATTTATTTATATATATATATATATATATATATATATATATATATATATATATATACAAACACACACACACGCACACATTTAAAACAAGATAGTTTTTCTTTGAGTAATAAGACAGGTCTAACCCCGTGCAAAAATATAGAGAATTTTTTGGTCGGGTTTTGTGAATCTTAAATCTGCCTCCTACATACTACATATTGTTTCCACAAACAGTGATGAAGGCTTTCAACACAGACTACACACATTTTACCCACACAAAGTTTACCACTGAGTTAAACACACACTTCTCAGTATATAGACAGATTCTTTCAACAACATGCATTAGTTAGTCATATAAACCCATATTTAGGGAAAGGGGAAAATTAAAGTATCCCATAGTAAAAGCATTTTTGGAATCTGCAGTAACAGGAGAAGGGTAGTACTGTCTGAGATGCAAAGACAACAATACTGCAAGGAAAGTTTAACATAACTCTCATTGTTTTCGGATTTTAACCTTTTTAATACATGCATGCAGTAAAAGTTGAAACGTTTAGAACTTCCATACTGTTTAAATGAAACTACATTCACACTGAATACCATCATAGTGGGATAGCCACACTCCCACTCTTACCTGGATGTAATCTACTGATTCATATGTATCAAAACACATTCATACTTATATGTATTCACAATAATATTTATCAAAACACTTGGATGTTTTTTTCTAATATTGTAACATAATACTTTTGGGGGGCTGTTATTTATCATTAAGGGATTCAGGGCAGCAGGAAAGATTAACAGCAATGGTTCTATAAGCAGTATATTTTCTCTAGTTTCTTAATTCATATCTACTCCAGAGCCTTAGCATTGTGTTATATTTAATTGAAGTTGGAATGTTGCTTTCTGCGCCTTTTGCTGAAGGTGCAAATGCCCCATCTCTGTTGCTCTTTTGAAGTCTTATAGCTAGGTTCCATTGTTTTATTGTTGATGTTTAGGCAGTTTGTTCATGGCACGAGTTTGTAATAACTTGGCTTTTAACATGAGAAAAAAGAAATGCGCTACAACAGTATTGTATCTTTGTAACATAAAGAATGTGCAGCTCCTTGTTCAACTTTCTTACTCTTCCACTGAGAAAGCTAGTAAGAAACATATTTCATCTGAGCATGTTCAAGAGGGATTGCCAAATATCAGATTGTTTCAAAGTGGAGAGCAAAGTAGTACTACATGATGAGAACTGCTTGAATTTAAAATGTTTGGAATCTAGCATACCATGCCACAGTTTAATCAAGCAAGGGGTTTCCGTTCTATGTGCCATTAATTACAGGATTTAATTGCAGCTGCTCTTAAAAGAGAGAGAGAGAGAACTAACTCTATTGTAATTCATAAGTAGCTATTCTGATTAAAAATTATCTGTTTATGGTAATTCAGGGTAAAGTCAGATGAGGAGGGTAGATTTGTTATTGCTGGAAGCTAATATCCCTTTATTATTTCATCCTGGTATTCAGTATCAGTTTATGTGCCACGTTCTGATATATCCAACTTCTCCTACTTGGCCTTTTGGGCTCGGATTCTCTGTTCCTCTTTTGGAAACTCATTGATGCTTTGGTATTGAGTCATTTACCTATTAAAACAATATATCTGTGGGCACTTCTGGTCTTGTTGACAAAGTGGGTAATCATTTTTATGTACAGTAGAGAGTTGATTATCCAAACTTCAATTATCCAAAGAGTCAATTATCTGAATGCAGCCTTCCAAAGTTTTTGGGTAGGAAAAATCATAAAGTCTGAATATGTAAACATTATACATATTTGCTTGTGCATGGTTTTTGAGCTTGTAGCCTGCTTATGTGTGAAAAATATTCCTTATTGTCCACTGGAATCACTTAATGGTTGAAAAGTGTATTCCCTGCATGCAGAAAAAACAAAATTTTAGAATTTTGTTTATCTGGTTCAATTATATGTTTGATTATCCGAATAGTTTGATTATCCAAACTTCCGTAGGTCCGGTTAGTTTGGATAATCGACTCTCTGCTGTACTTAATTATCCATTTAGTTGGTTAGTTTTTTGTCTAGAGTGAGAAATCTGGCCATACCTCTTTTCCCAGTGTATCTGAATAAATTGAGTGCAAAGTCAGCTGTGTGTCCTTACAGTGTTAAATATTAACAGTACAATACTCAAGTATGCTGCCTTAAATCACACTCGTGCTTCAGAATGCAGAATGCTACTAGAGTCATTCAAGCCCAACATCTTCCCCTTCAATTTATACGTGCTGAACAAGACTATTTGTTGGTAAGGATGCTCTGGTTTTGTGGCATGTATTAGGAAGCTGTTGCCATTCTAGAGATTCTTACTATCTTCTGTGTGGACTGTATCCACATCTGTGGTTTATGGTGAATGTACTAAGTAACAATACCATCTCTGTGGCATAGAGGTATTGTCTATGGCCCAGGTTTCCAGAGATCAAGATGTGGCTCAGGTGCCTGATGTTGCTGGCAGGTGAAATGGGCATATGGTGGGCACTGGTTCTCAGTTAACTTGGGTGATGCACCAGGTCAAAGTAGAGTCTTTTCCCATAGCAGTGAGCCAGTGTAGGGAGGACATGGGCTGTGACTGTCCAAGCCAGTAGCAGTAGCCCTTGTTGCTACATATGAAGGAGCCTACATGCCTGGGGCAGAGGGGCATAGGTACTTCCTGTAGTGATGCCTGTGTTCATATCATCAACTGGGAGTGGGATTATAGCTATAGTAAGTATGCCATCTTCAAGTGGGATGCCAGTGAGGTCTGAAACAATCCACTTATCTGTCAGAGGGATGGCTTCCCTTTGGGTGGCTTTTGGCTCCATAGGGTAGTGAACATACATCCCTCATGGGGGGGGGGATGAATAGGCTGGTCCTGCTAAGGAGGTGGTGTGATTGCTGTCAATAGCTGAATGCAAGATGCAAGTCAGAGTATTAAAGGATGGCTTTCCCTTAAGTTGTAGTACTCTTATCTGACTTTATTTTATCAGCTTCTGAGTTAAAGTCCTTAATGTAGTAGTCTTTTATGACTGATTTTTATCCATTTCTGAGTTAAAGTACGTCTGTCTTAGACTTGCCTGGCTTGGCCCACTACATCTAGAAGATTCCAGATATTTCAATAGTAGTGGAATAGACAATATGCAGTCACATGACCAATTACAGTAATCAGTGCAAAACCTTTGATTTAACTTTTGGAACTCCAACCCCATTTTTTATAGATAACTTAAGTGAAAAAGTTGGAGTACTAGCTAGGTGTTAGTTACCTTAGTGATTTGACTTTTACTTTTTGGAAGTGTAACCTTTTCTACATATTGCTAACATTTTTGACGTACATCATGGATCACATTAAGTCTAAGCAATTTGCCGTGTACTGCTGTTTTGATAGCATGAGCTCATATGTTGCTTCAAAATGTTTATCTGTTTTGTAAGCATCTAGGGGTATAACATCTATATAGATGTTAAGGCACCAGTAGATGTTGTTGTTGTTTGTCTTTCGGCTTTTCCCAGTTAGGGGTCGCCACAGCGGAACTCCGGTCTGCTAATGATTGGCAGTAGATTTTCATGAACGCCGAGGTGCTAGCTTGACGTCCAACCTTCGACGAAGGCACGCCCATTTACGCATGTCTTTCGAATGCCCATCCAACCGCGGGGAGGACATGCAGACTCCACACAAAAGGCACTCCCCGCACTCCAGCCAAGAATCGAACAGGAGAACCTCTTGCTGTGAGGCATCAATGCTACCGCTGCACCACCGCGGATTTCTGAGGCACTAGTAGATGTATAGATGCTAAGTGCAATAACTGTTAGCGAAAGGTATGGCGTATCAATGAAGGAATGAATAAGTAAATAAATGAACATGAAATAAAGGTGTATGTTAAAATTTATTAGTATTGAGCACTTCCGTCTCTACCTGAGACTTAATCAGAGTAAAGTCATCAAGTATCCACAGTCATATATATATATATAGATATAGATATATTCAGCGGATATAAAAAGTATACACACCCATGTTAAAATGCCAGGTTTTTGTGATATAAAAAAATGAGACCACAGTAAATCATTTCAAAACTTTTCCCACCTTTAATGTGACCTATAACCTGTACAATTCTACTGAAAAACAAACAAATCTGTTAAAGGAAAAAATATAAAAAAATAAAAAACATGCAATAAGCTGGTTGCATAAGTGTGCACACCCATAAACTAATACTTTGTTGAAGCACCTTTTGATTTAATTACAGCATTCAGTCTTCTTGGGTAGGAGTCTATCAGCATGGCACATATTGACTTGACAATATTTGCCCACTCTTCCTTGCAAAAAAAACTCCAAATCTGTCAGATTGTGACGGCATCTCTTGTGCACAGCCCTCTTCAGGTCACCCGACAAATTTTCTGTTGGATTTAGGTCTGGGCTGTGGCTGGGCCATTCTAAAACTTTAATTTTCTTCTGATGAAACCAGTCTTTTGTTGATTTGGATATATGCTTGGGTCATTGTGGTGAAAGGTGAAATTCCTCTTCATCTTCAGCTTTCTAGCAGATGCCTGAAGGTTTTGGGCCAAAAGTGACTTGTATTTGGAACTGTTCATAATTCCCTCCACCCTGACTAAAGCCCTAGTTCCAGCTGAAGAAAAGCAACCCCAAAGCATGATACTGCCACCACCTTGCTTCACTGTGAGGATGGTGTTCTTATGGTGATGCGAAGTGTTGTTTTGCGCCAAACATACCTTTTGGAATTGTGACCAAGAAGTTCAACTTTGGTCTCATCAGACCATAATAAGAAGTTATGTACCTACCATAACGTTACATCTCAGCTCCGACTCGGCCATTTTCTAAAGCTCAAGAGCTGTTTACTGGCTCGAGGCCTCCCTATATCCCAAAATGCCTGGCGCTAGATCCCCAGATTTCGTTTGGAAGACCTAACACCATAACAATACAAAAGGACAACTGTCCAAATAGCTAGACTTCAGCTATAGGGCTAAAGAAATGTAGAGGATATAAATTGGGTAAGACTCAGCCAGTGACAAGACTCATAGGAGGACTCTTCTCGGTCTATCTAGGCTAGGGGGGTGGATGGTGGGATGCAAGAAGACAACTAACATGGAACGTTATGGTAGGTACATAACTTCTTAATGTTAAGTTGTCTCTCTCGCCTTCATTCTTGCTGGTTGGGACAGCGTCTCGCAGCACCTTAGTCCTGGGTGGCTCATCAGAACAGACTCTTGAGCACAGTGGAACCAAAATCAGCTCTACTCCTAGAGGCCACATCCAATTTATAATGTGAAATGAAAGTGTGAGGGGTGGCCCATGTGGCCGCCGCACAAATGGCTTCCATTGGTAGTCTTGCTTGAAAGGCTAAAGCCCTAGTAGAGTGGCCTTTAGGTTTAGCAGGGAGTTCTTTATTCCTCAACTGATAAATAAGGGTAATAATAGAGGACAACCACCTGGATAAGATTACTTTAGACACTGGTTGACCCTACTTGCCCTTCGCATAGGACAGGAAGAGTTGGTCTGATTTCCTTATTGGCTCAGTCCTATGCAAATAGAAACGTAATTGCCTATGAACGTCCAACTAGTGTAATTTGTGTTCAGCTTTGTTGGAATAATTTGGAAAAAAGACTGGTAGATCAATGGATTGATTCAAATTATTTTCGGAGGGGACCTTAGGAAGGAACGAAGGATTAGTCCTGAGTGAAACCCTATCCTTATGGAAAATATGGTAAGGAGGATGAACTCATAGGGCTAGAAGTTCAGAAGCTGTTCTCGCTGAAGTAATGGCCACCAAAAAGAGGGTTTTCCAAGAAAGCAATTTCAAGGCACAGGAAGCTGCCGGTTCAAAAGGAGGCAGTATCAAGGAAGCTAGTATCAAATTCAAGTCCCACGGAGACGGGGGATCTCTCACTGGAGGCCTGAACAAGATCGTTCCTTTAAGAAAGGCTTTGCAAAGCTTATGGGACATGATGCTGGTTTCTGACAGGCCCGTATGGAAATTTGAGATTGCCACTAATTGAACTCTAATGGTGGCAGAAGAGGAGCCCACTTGAAAAAGTTCTGCTAAAAAGTCTAGGACGTTATGGACAGGGCGGATCTATATTTCTAGCCTCTGCCCAGAAAGAGAAACGTTTCCACTTACTAGCATAAGTCTTCCTAGTTGTAGGTTTGTGCAAAGAAAGGATAATCTCATGCACTGAATGGGAAATACTGGGAAGCCTGGCTAAGGTTGGAAGTGGAGCAACCAAGCAGTGAGGTTGAGAGACTGAAGAGATTGATGCAGCCTGCCTGACTGATGGATCAAGAGGTCCGGAACTGGGTCCAGATTCCAAGGCTGCTTTAGAAGGTGACGATGCAGGAACGGGAACCAGATTTATCAAGGCCAGTAGGGAGCAATGAGGATCATCCTGCACCCCAGCATGGTAGCTTTCTGAATTAGTTTGGGAATTAGGGGAAAGGGTGGGAATGCATACAGAAGTCTCTGAGGCCAATCGTGGACTAGAGCGTCTCTGGGGGAGTGTCCGGGCAGAGGGAAGAGAGTGAAGAAACTGTCGCACTTGCTGTTGAGAGGAGTTGTGAAAAGGTTGCAGCAAGGCTGACCCCATTTGCGGAAGATTTTGTCCGCTACTGTCCGATTGAGAGACCACTCGTGAGGCATGAGAATAGCTCTGCTTAGCCTGTCCGCTATGACGTTGGACTTGCCAGGAATGTGTGTTGCTGTCAGAAATCGTTGAGAGGAGATCACCCACTGCCATAGTCTGAGTGCTTCTCGACATAAGGGATAGGACTTGGTTCCGCCCTGCTTGTTGATGTACCACACTACAGACATATTGTCTGTCTGAATTGCAATGATCCCAGTGGGTAGAGATTTCTGAAGAGCTTGCAACACTAAAAGCACCGCCCTCATCTCCAAGACATTTATGTGCAAGTGGTACTCGTGGGGTTGCTAGGTGCCCTGGACAGTCCTGCCCTGAAAATGCCCCCACCTCCACCCGATCAGGGAGGCATCCATGGTCACCGTGGCAACTGGAGGAGGAAGGACAAATGGTCTGCCCTGGGGTACTGATGGGGAGACCATCCACCAAGTCAAGTGATCTTTGCATGACTGCATGATTATTATCTTGTGAGACATAGGAAGTTGTTGAAAGGACCATTGGGTGAAAAGCATCCACTGGAGAATCCTCATGTGAAAGCGAGCCAGGGGAATTAATATGATTGCTGCTGCCATGAGACCCAAGGTTTTTAGGACGAATCTGGCCTGAATTTTTCTGCATCCTAATAATACCTGTACGTGTCGGCGAATGTCTGCCACTCTGTCTATTGGAAGTCTTGCGGACAGATCTTTCGTATTTAATCTTGCGCCTATAAAGGTTAAAGACTGACAAGGTGACAATGCAGACATTTTGAAATTTATTGAGATACCTAGGTTGGAGCATGTTTGGATGGTATAATCCCTGGCTCTCAGCAATTGATGTCTGGTGGTAGCAGTAAGGAGCCAATCGTCTAGATATGGAAACACCTGGAATCCTTCGTCTCAGGTGAGCGGTAACCACTGCCATACATTTGGTGAACACCCTGGGGGCTATGGTGAGACCAAAGGGCAGGGCTCTGAACTGGTAATGACTGGCTCCCAGCCGGAAGCGGAGAAACCTTCTGGAATGCCTGTCCATTTTGATATGGTAGTACGCATCCTGAAGATCTATGGAGCACATCCAATTGTCCTGACCCAAAAAGGGTAGAATGAACTGAAGCGTGACCATCCAGAACCTCGTTCTTTGAACAGACTTGTTTAGTCTGCTGAGATCCAAAATGGGTCTCCAGTCCCCTGTCTTTTTTGGTACCAAAAAGAACTTTGAGTAAATTCTGGATCCTTGCTGGTCTGCTGGGACTTGTTGGATGGCCTGTTTTTTTAGCAGTTTTGAAATTTCTTGTACTGCCTGTTCCCTTAGACCGGGTGGAACATCTGGGATGGGCTTGTTCACTTTTAAGGGGGTGTGGACAAAGGGGATTTTGTAACCTCTGGATATGATAGACCGTACCCCCATCTGTCTCGTGTGATGAGACGCCAGGCTTCTGGGTACAGAGACAATCTTCCCCCGACTGCCTCCAAAGGTGGGCAACCCCTCAGGGGTGCTGGAAGGGCTTGTCAGAGAAAGATTCTCTGCTGACCTGATTCTGCAGACCACCTCTGCCCCACGGGCGGCATCTATTGTTGTTCCCTCCTCTGCCTCTGGAGGGAAACTCGCCACGTGTGTCAGGCACGGCTCCCTGGGGTTTCCGGAACCACATCTTTCCACTCTTCTGACCTTTAGGGTATGGTCTAGAGGGAGTGGAAAAATGGACTCCCACGGCAGAGAGTGTCTTGCCTTCCTGCTCACACCTAGTAAGGGTATCTTTCACTTGTGGTCCAAACAGAGCCGAACCATCGAAAGGGGTATTGGTGAAAGATGCCTTGAAGGGATCAGCAAAGTTACATAACCGCATCCAGGCATGTCTTCTCAAAGCCACGCCTGTGCCTGCGGCCCTACTCACCCCATCAGCCACATATGAAATGAGCCGCATGGAGGAGTTGACGATTGAATTAAGAGTCGCCAGCTGGGAGTTAATCTTGTCTTGAACCCCCGCAGCTGATGGATCTTGAAGGGTATCTCCTAGCTCCTTGAGGAGATCCCTCTGGAGATGGGTGAAGTGGCACAAGTAATTCAGCGACCGCATGGAGAAGGTCGCTGAAGAAAACATCTGCTTCCCGTATCTGTCCATCATCCTAGAATCTTTATTAGGGGGATGGACAGGTACAGAAGTGTCAGCCAACTCCTTTTTCGTGGCCGCTGCTACCACCATGGCATCATCGGGGACACCCTTTGTCAAAAACTGTTTATCTTTAGGGGCCGTAATAAACTTAGTGGGCCTGCGGGGGGTTGGTTCCAGTGTGTCTGGGGTTGACCACGCCTTCTGAGCCACTACTTCCATCAATGGATCGAAAGGCGGAGACACCCAGGAGGTGGAGGGACAAGAACCAAATGCGTCCAGGAATACCGACTCGTCCTCAGAAGGGTTAAGGGCAGTCCAGTTCCCCCTCTGCCTAAGGATCTCAAGGATGTCTGAGAAAGAGACATCTTCAGAGGGGGATCTTGGGGACCCTTCCGAATCCTCCAAGTCGGTATCTGATGTGACATACTCGGGGGAGTCAACATGTTTCCTCTTACATTTCCTCTTTCGAGGGGGCTCCTCTGAAATTTCAGGGGAGGCCTCAGAAGAGGAAGATACACCCAGTGGGGTGACCTGGAGTGTTTCATCCCCTCGCTTGGGGTCTGGAGGAGGGGCAGAGACCGAAGCAGGCATCCTGGGGGGAGGAGCCGAAGGGGCTGATCGAGGTGCAGACTCAGAAGTCAGCACGCTCCTCATGACCTCGAAGGCGCCCCTGTCTGGCAGAGAAGAGGGTCCCCGCTCTGAAAAGACGGGAATCCTCCCCGGCACCGAAAGGGATGGCTCCAAGGCTGATGTAGGAGCCGAGCTTATCTGCGCCAAGGCTCCGAGAGGGAGAACGAGGTCAGACAAGGGTCCAATGCCACTCACCCCCTCGGAGCCGACGAGGGAGTTTCGGCACCCAGATCTCTCCAAGGATGGAACCATTGAAGAAATTGGAGCAGACAGAGCCGAAAGGGGAAGCATCGGCGCCGACGTTTCCAAGATCCGAGCCCCAACTGGCAGGAGGATTCGGAGGAGGAACTACTTCAGAAACAGCAACAGCCACAGCCTGATGAGGAGGGCTAGTTAACATTTTAACCAGGGCCTGCGATTTGAGGAGTCTACTAACTACTCTCTCCAAGTCATGATCGGATAGCCTCGAGGACCGAGAAGAGTGGGACCATTGGCTCCATTCAGATTGTAGTAAGGGCGACCCAGGAGCCAAGCGAATCGACTCTAGGGATGGTGGCCTAGATCACTTACGGCTCCCTGATGGTTCCGACACCAGGGTCGGAGCCGAATGAGATTTAGATACTTCGGTTCCAGCCGGAACCGAAATAGAAGCAGACACTCCACCTGGCGACGGCTCCGTACTGGGAGCCGATGGCTTGGTGGGCTTAGGGGTTTTCGCTGGCTGAGAATTCACCGGAGACCCTTCAGGTTTAAGTAACCCCTGAGAATCAACTTGTTCCTACGCTCCTGCAGGACTCTCGGACTAAAGGCATGACATACCGAGCAAGAGTCCTGCAGGTGTAGGGCGCCCAAACAATAAACACAAGAAGTGTGACCGTCTGTCAGAGACATTTTCTGACAGCACGAGTCACACTTCTTGAACCCTGTTACCTTGGTATACTTTGACATGCTAAAGAAAAAGGGATACCAACTGAATAATATTAGACTAGTGTAAATAAACACACACGCTAACACACACACACTAGTCCCACACCTTCACACAAAAAAATTAAAGAGAGTAACAATACTAGCAAAAATAAAAAGAAAATTATCTTTAAACTACAAAGGCTAAACACTACTTCATACTGGAAAAAGGTTTATAAAAGGGAAGGGGATAGCCTCTAATTTAAATGGCCTACTTTAGGGAGATGGGGGGGAGGGGAGAAACTCTCTAATTAAAACGAGTTTCCTAAAAGGCAGAAAACACAGGTACTACAGCTAATCTAACAGTACTACACTACTAAGAACAAAAAAGCTTGAAATATGTGCTAAAATTTAACAATATGACAAAAAGATGAATACGACTTGAGCCAGTAAAGCGCAACCTCATAGCTGAAGCGGCAAACGAGATCTGGGGATCTAGCACCAGGCATTGTGGGATATAGGGAGGCCTCGAGCCAGTAAATAGCTCTCGAGCTTTAGAAAATGGCCGAGTCAGAGCCGATTCTCGGCTCCGAACCCAACTAGCAAGAATGAAGACGAGAGAGACAACTTAACATCACATTTTCCCACATGCTTTTGGGAGACTTGACGTATTGTTTTGCTAATTTTAGCCAAGCCTGGATATTTTTCTTTGTAAGAAAAGGGTTCCATCTTGCAACCCTACTCCATAGTACAGACATATGGAGAATACGGGACATTGTTGTCACATGTAATACACAACCAGTACTTACCAGAAATTCTTGCAACTCTTTCAGTGTTGCTGTAGGTCTCTTGGCAGCCTCCCTAACCAGTTTTCATCATGTCTTTTCATCAATTTAGGAGGGAAGTCCAGTTCTTTGCAACATCACTGTTGCCCCATATTTTCTCCACTTTTTGGTGGCTGTCTTCACTGTGTTCCATGGTATGTCCAATGCTGTGGAATTGTTTTTGTACCCTTCTCCTGACTGATACCTTTCAACAATGAGATCCTTTTGATGCTTTGTAAACTCTCTGCGAACCATGGCTTTTGGTGTAGCAGGCAACTGAGTAAATGTCAGGAAAATCCTACCAAGACAGCTGAACTTTATTTGTGGCTAATCAGAGTCTCTTTAATTGATGGCAGGTGTGTACCCAAGAAGACTGAATGCTGCAATTAAATCAAAAGATGCTTAAACAAAGTATTAGTGTAAGGGTGTGCACACTTATGCAACCAGCTTATTGTACATTTGTATTTTTTATATTGTTTCCCTAACAGATTTGTTTGTCAATTGAATTGTACAGGTTATAGGTCACATTAAAGGTGGGAAAAGTTTTGAAATTATTTATTGTGGTCTCATTTTTTTATATCACAAAAAAGTGGCATTTTAACAGGGGTGTATACACTTTTTATATCCACTGTAGATGTATATTAAAGAACTTGACCTGTTATTCAATTTCCTATCAATTAAAGTTAATTTAATGAATTATGTCTGTTGTACATGCACTGTTAATTCCTGTATTAAGAACTAAATTTAAACAATTATTTGAGAGAACTACAAGACATATAATAAATAAATGACCAAAAATTCACATCTACATAATAAAAACATCATGATGCAATTAAAACAAAATATGCTTTGTAAACAATAAAAGTAGTACAAGTAGTTAAAACTTCCTGAAAGAACAGTCAAATAGTGAGCAAATCAATGCCACACAACTTTTCATCCCTTGATTTCAAAACAGGTTTAATTGAAATAGTTTTTTTCATCCTGGGTGGTGCACTGGCATTAAGTTTAATTTGCCAAAGAAGCTCCTTAAATTTGAGTTGGTTTTCCCAGTCACCACCCCTAGGGTTAATGGTAATCTTGTTAAGAATGCCAAAATTAAAACCTTCTAAGTTGGAACATAGACAAGAGTGTTTATATAGAGCACTAATGTTGCTTTTAGCTTTAATATCATAGTTATGCTCATAAATTTGTTTCCTTAATTCCCTCTGTCTTTCCTATGTAAAATGATGGGCATGTGTTACATTAGCTATCCCTGTAGTTGAGCTGTTTCCTTTAATAAATCTGATACTGTTGTCATTTATGAATAGCTATGCAAAAATAATGAAAACATCTGAACCACCAAGCTGGAAGCAAGCACAATTTAATAATTCCAACTCATAAAAACAAATTAATAATAGATAAGCGCTTTCGGGATATGTTCCCTTCATCAGATAACACACTGAATGAAACCATGAACATTTAAACAAAAAAGAACCAATGACAGGTCAACATCGAGTTCTCTGCCCCTTTAAAACAGGCTTTATGGGGAGAACTCCATTTAAACATGGAGTCCTATCAGCTCTAAGTTCAGTTTCCATCTTGTTTCATTGAGTTCAGTTAAGCTCACTAAATCCCCACCATTTGGAATTGCTTTCACAACCTGTAGTGCCAGGAAAGCAAAATTATGTCCCAAATTATTTTTAGTATGTTAGTACAGTGCCTTATGAGCATCCTTAGAATGTATGGCTGAAAATGTAAAATTCTGTCTTTTAAACTACAGTTCGTTTTGCCCACATAGAACAAACTACAGTCATTACACTTGGCCAAATATATCATATTTTTAGTTTGACAATCTGCATAATGCTTAAATGAATAACTCTTGCCAGTTGGATGAATGAAAACATTGTGTTTCATAATGCTGGAACAGGCCTTACAATGTTTGCAGGAAAAAGATCCCTGTCTTAGAGAATTACTGTTCAGACCAAACTCTCTATCAATACACAATGTCTTTCAAATTCTTATTGCGTTTAAAACTAAAAAAGGGTCTAGTTCCTATTACATTCCTAAGTTTATCATCAGTAAGCAAAATCTTCCAGTTTCGTCTTATGATGTCACATTCACCCACTATGTTGTTACTATACTTTAAAATCACACATGGTTTACTATTGTTGTAACACCTTTTCCAATTGTCCACCACATCTGATGCTTTATAAGAATACCAGGGGGTTGCCCTGGTATACCTATCCAATTTACTAGCACCGATAATCTTTTAACTTTATCACCACTATAACCCCAGGATTATTCCTTTCATAATACTATGACGAAATTGGAAGATGTTTATATTATAGTATGTTATTGCTTAATATCTTTTCAACCTGTGTCATGCATTATATTATGTTGGCAAAGGATACACTTGTTTTTCAATTACTCACTAATCTTTACCTAGAATAGATTTTTTCCTTATTTCCAAAAGATTACATAAACATGACCTTAAATATTAAGAAGAACCTCATGCATTTTCTGTTATGCTGTAATTCTTCTGAACATGGTGATTATTTGCTGAAGTCAGTTTTTTTGTAATTGGAGGCTAATCCCTAATCTTGTTAGGAAACAAGAAGTCATTAAATAAATGACTTGACTGAGTGAAACTCATTTCTTGGAGCATTACTGTAACAATATATATATAATTTTACAGCAGATGGGCAACATTCAAGACATCTTTCAGTGGTATCTTTATTAGCAAAGATACATTTATGACAAAGTGTACATGTAAGGACTTTACAGCTTTTGAGAATATAATTTCTATATCAGGTAATGATTTGAGAAAAAACAGAATACGTATGAGTCTTTCACTTGATGCTGGACTTCAACCAAAGCTTTACATGCATCCATCGAATCTCTTTGAATACCAGCTTAGAGCTACATATGCATAGTGGACTGTTATCCCTTCATGACTTTTGGAAAGTCTACTCAAAATGAACCATGGCTTGAGTTATATCAGTTTAGTGGTTGAAAATCAAATGCTTTACACTCACTCTCAATCTATTCTATCAGCTTTAACATACATAGTGTAACCTACTTGTCAGTTTATAGGATGTTATGAAATTTCTTCTTTGTTTTCCTTCTAGTTTACTTCTAGAAGACAAAACCAGTCACTGATATAGAGATGTTTTTCATACAAGAAGACATCTTCAATGTGATGTCCACTCTCAAACCAGATGTTCTTTCTGCAAATTGTTTAGGCAAGGACTAGTTACTGTATTGTTGAAACTGTTTAGCAATGTCATGACTAAATGGTGTTTTGGATAAATATGTAAAGCAGTCTAAAACTGTTTTCACTTTGAAAACCACATCTGCTTCCCCTATTTACCTCCCAATTTACCTTATTAGCCTGGATATAAAATGTCTGCAACCATTTTGTTTTAAGTTGTCTGTTTTTGATATTTTTGTATTTGTTTTGATATTTTATGTATGTTTCTTGTGGTTTTATTTTGTTAAACGAAAGCTTCTACATATAATTGTTTCGCGTTATTTTTACCTATTGTGTATTCTTTAGTTTACAGAGTAACTGGGTAAAGCCCAATTGGACATACCTGGTTAACTAAAGAAAATATATAAACTTTGCTGTCCTGATTGATCTTTTTCAGTGTCTGAATGCAGTTTACATTAATGTTTAACAGTCACTTCTGATGCATGTAAAGAGCAAATTCTGAATACATCTGTTTGTTTGGCTTTTTTGTTTGCAACAACAGCTGCGAGTCCTGGATAAGCTCACATCTGAGAGGATTGCAGCAGAAAGAATTGAATGCCTTCACCGCATTGACCAGAGAGCTGTTCAGGAGAAGACAGAAGGAGAAAAGCACCAGGTAAGAATTAAAAAGTTTTAATATTTAGCTTTCATTGCATATTCAAGAATCGGTTTTCAGCACTAAGTCCCACTCTGTCATCTGTACCTGGGGGGGGCTCAGAAATTTTTTGGAGGTGGTGTCTTATAACACAGCAGCAGCAGCACTGATACACAGTAGCACCTGTAGCCCATGTTTGCAGCTTTTTTCCCTTTTTTTTCCAGTCTACATTAGCAGGGTTGTACACTGGAGATTACAGATGTACTGATTGTGTAGTAATAGCATTCAATTGTTTTTATGTTGGTGTTTAAACTCATTCACTCCTATGGAGCTCAGGCAGTTTGCACTCTAACTTCCAATGGACGGAGCCTAAGCCTTTTGACAGAATCAAATTATGTCCTCACATTTCAAACAAATGTTCATATCCCTAGAAGGTGATAGGGGTTATGAGAGAAGTATAAATGGCAATCTTCAGCACACACTATTTTTTTAGTGGCAGTATTCTTTAGGTTCTAGGTCTTGAACCAAATTTTATAAGTCACAGTAAACACAGACCCCCTGATTTACAAAGCCCTTTATAGCATGCAGGATTAGTTTAAGAGCTATTTTCGGCAATATGTCCGACGTGCGATCCAGGAACGAGCTCCCAGGACGTGCACATGAGCTCTTAGGCTAATCCTGCACAGACCGAACTCCTATATGCAAATTAACCTCATTTGCAGGTGAAAACCATGCAAATGAGGGTAATATGCGATCCGGGAAGCTGGCAGCCATCCGTGCAGGACGAGTGCAGTGTGCAGAAATGTACTCGGTTAGTAACCGAGTACATTTCAGCAATCTGCAAAACGGAGCTATGATAGCTCCAAATAAAGGCTGCATATCATTGAGGGAGCATGCCAATGTCCAAGTAGAAGGCCATTGGCATTGCAAAATGTAAAAGAAAAAAAAACAACGTTTAATTTTATCTTCGCCAGTCTCGCCGGTTAAGCATAGGGCAGCAACGAGCAAACGGGATCGGGGGAGAATTAAGAAAATAAACCTAAAATAAGCATTCTAACAAAAATCAGTATTCTGCCATGCAAGTCATTGGCAGTCAGAAGACAACCTGGCCAGTACGTAATGGTTGCTAAGGGGGGAGGCTCAGTGTGGGACATGTAACTATGCATTACTAGGCAATCCTATGCAAATGAGGGAAAGGTTAGTGAATCCCAGATTTTCCCAGGGTGTGAGGCAAGTCCCAAGAGTGTAAGAGTATAAATAGCTGGGTGCAAGACTAGGATATAGGTGACATCATGGGGGTGTATGTTAGGCATACTGTAAGTGGATTGGAGCCCGGTGGCTCGGGATTGCTCCTAGCATAGCACAACTAATCTAGGGGTGTGTCTAAACCTGCCTAGCACTCTTTACAAAGTGTAAGTGGGTGTGCGGGCCGCACACCGGGTTGTACAGGAAGAAAAAGGAAGTTAAACCAGGAAAAAGCAGCTCTGTCCATATTTGAGCACTCCATTTGCACGGCGCACACACGGGCCTAAACAGGGAGGCAATGGGAAGGGAAAACAGCAGTAGGAAGGTAATCAAGGAGACCTAGTTGAGCTGCCAGGTGAAATGTATTGGAATCAGCTAATCACACAGGAAGCAGACCAGACCAGCCCAGAATGCCACTATAAACCAAGCAAACACCTATCCCTCTGTTTTTTCCACACTCTACACCACCGGTGTATACAAACGGGGAAATTTTAAAACCAAACCTACAAAATGAGAAGGGCTGCAGCAGGCAACATAGAACAACATGTGCAAGAGGCTGATGGTGGTGAGGATGTCAGTGCTGCTGAACAACTCACAATGAGGAGACAGGGAAGAGTGTACAGACCCAGGGTAACCTACTAGGGGCTACATGAGCTGGAGATAGTGGAGCGCTATAGGGTGGACAGAGACCTCCTACAACAAATCATTGAGCTGTGCAGGCCACACCTGACACACCACACTGGCCGAGGGGAACCCATCCCAGTGGATACCAAGGTATGTGTAGGCCTAGGTATACTAGCCACAGGTTCCTCCCAAAATACAACTAGGGATAACATGAGCATCTCACAGGCATCAGCATCCAGAGTATTCCAACAATTCCTGGATGACATGTCAGCACATGCCAGTGAGCACATACATTTCATCAACACACTTGAGGTGTTGACCTGCAATATGCATCTCTTCCTCCAAATAGCTAACTACTCTGGGGTAGTGGGTGCTATAGACTGCATGCACTTACGCATCAAAGCACCACCCGGAGAGCAGGGTAGGGCCTACATCAACCACGGGGGCATCCCCTCCATCAACTGCTAGGTCATATGTGATTCCCAGGGCATTATACTGAATGTGTGTGCAGGCTGCCCTGGAAGCTATGACAATTCGCACATATGGCAACTGACGCAGCTGTACCACAGATTTGCCGATGTGGACATCTCCTACAGTCACCTAGTGGGGGATGCTGGGTACCCACTGGAGCCGTGGCTGATGATACCCATCAGAAATGCACACACACCTGAACAACAATGCCATAATGATGCACATGCACATGCCAGACATATAATAGAGCATGTGTTTGGGATGCTCACGTCACGGTTCCGGTGTCTGGACACATCCAGTGGAGCCCTGCAGTTTTCACCAGTTGCATGTACCCATATAGTAATGTTATGTGCTGTGCTACACAATATGATCCTGTGGAAACAGCTGCAGCAGGAACAGCATGGGGCAGGTCCACACAGCCCCTCACCAATGCCAAGGCCTGTACAGGTACAGAGTGACTAGGAGGAGGAAGAACCTGAGCCTGCTGCAGTAGGCAGAAGGGGGCATGCCCAGTATGCCCTGGCCTTGGCAAAGAGGCAACACATAGCATATGCATTGACACAGTACGGCCCCAGGGAATGACACCTCTCTCTGACTCACACAGACAATAAAAGGGATGCCAAACATGACACTACCTGTGCCTAACCATGTATAGGGAGTGTACTATGTGCATCCGACATAGGCAGCCCTCCAGCACCATCCTCAAGTCTGGCACACCCTCAAGGTAAATCAATCAACCTACCAATTGTCAAATGGAGTAGAATGTGCTTTTACCTGTAGCTATGGTATGGATGTGAGCATGCAAGGGAATTGGGTAGCCAGATGTCAAGGCAGCAGAGAGCAGACACACACAGTGGCAGTATGTAACACATACTGGAGTCACCATAGTAGCCAGTATTACACAGGGTGACAAAACCCACTGCAGGAAATGGCCTGAGCGACAGGGGTGTCCATAAGAGCCACACATACCAGTCAGGAAGGATCACATACCCAGCAACAGCCTCAGCCAGCAGGACAGGTGAAGATAAACACAGACAAATGCTGTACTATGGCCTCCGAATGTGCCCTATGGTTAACCCCTCCCCCGGCCTACACAGACAGATCGCAGCAGGCCGGGCAGTCGGATGTAAGTTGTGAAGGCTAGGAAGTCGGACACTAATATGTAGGTAAACAAAGCTAGGATCTGTACTACACTAGTAAGCCCTAGCCAGCAGGATAGGTAAGACTCCAGACTGAAATGGAGTACCTGACTTACCAGTACAGTCCTAGCAAATGTGTACAAGTGTCAGGTGCTCCCTGACATCCAATGTACACATAGAGTAACAGTCAGTTGTGCTCCGCCCCACTCCTGTGTAGAACAGTTGAAACAGTCAGGTGTCCTCCCCTGCTATGCAGAAATGTAGCAACAGTCAATGGCAAATGACTGATGGATACCCTGCAGACACAGCATGCTACCCGTTGGTGTACAACAAAAGTTCAGCACTGCAGTACAAACAACCTGGACGTGGTCCACACATGCAACACAGATGGCTATACTGGGCATGCTCACACACTTAGAAGAATGAAGCCAATGTCAGTCAACAATATACTGAGAAGTCATACTGGGCATGCTCACACACTTAAACACTTGGAAGACCATGTCTGCAAACACCAGTGGACCAGACATATCTGGAAGTTGCAGTTCTCAGTGTGAACACATGTCAGTATGCACAACTCCTGCCTTGCACACACAGTGGCTAGGAATGCAGACAAATATTTAAGGACAACACACTGTAATAAGCCACAGGCACACGGGCATAGATATGTGGAAGAGGGTGACTGTGACAAGGAGCTATGCGGGCCTGTCCCAACTGACACACAGCCTAAGGGCCCCCAACACATGAGGTGTGGATGTAACCCACTGCGGATACTAGCCACCAGTACCTGTCAGCATGACAGACTATGTGTTGTACGTGCCAGCTGTGCAACAAGACTGCACAATGAAGCAGACATCTAGTAGCTGTATACACGCACCTGTGACATATGACCCCGTGTGTGCCTGCATGTGGCATGTCACAACCTACATGAATGGGGTATGGCCCATGCACACACTGCCCTCCCCATAGCAGTAGTATGACAAGCCTGCTGAGGTCATCCAATGTGAATTACACCTTTGGGAGAGCTATAGCTCAACAAAATGCATGGCATGTCCCATAACTGCGTACTGCTGTAGTGACAGAGTAGTTAGGAGTGAGTGTGTGCTTGTGTGTGTGCCTGTCTGCCTCTGACTGTGTAGAGTGAAATGCTTTTTAGGCTACTCACACTCCATACAATACAAATACACTACTTTGCCAAGGCGGCCGATGTCACTCATCTAGAAGTACACCTCTGGGAAATTGATAGCCCAGTAATTGCCGTAGCGCGTTCTGTAACTGTGTACATCTGTAGTGTGATTTAGAATGGTGGTAGTGTTTCATCTCCATCCATGCCAGTTCTGGATGTGATGTGTGTGCCTCAGTGTCTGTGTATGGAGCAATGCATTATAGGCTACTCACTCGCAGTACATTACAAATGCCCTACTTTGGTAGTCCTGCTGATGTCATTAATTGTGAAATACACCTTTGGGGAAGATGAACTTCAATAATGTCCATGGCGCGTAATATAACTGTGTAGTGCTGTAGTGTAGTAAACCAGCTAGGTAGGGGTTCTACTCCCAGACATGACAGGTGTGTGTGTGTGTGTGTGTGTGTGTGTGTGTGTGTGTGTGTGTGTGTGTGTGTGTGTGTGTGTGTGTGTGTGTGTTGTGTAGAGGTGGTTGTGAGTCTGTGACACAGATAGGCAATGTGGAGGGGTTTTGCTAATTTCATTTATGGTGGCCCTACTATATATCACAATGTCAACCATACAGGGATAACAGATGTAAATGGCTGAGAGGCTGGGGTGCAAAGCCATACCCATACATGTGGCATCAAGGCCTGCCAATCACAGTTAGCAACCCCACTGTGCCTTCACATGTGACTCACAATGGACATACCATGCCTGAAAACTTGGCCCATATGGACAGATGACACTGACATCAGGAAATGCTGTTAGCATGCTATCAATGTGGGTGCAGGGTACATCTGCTGACCAGTACCACTCCCTGCCACACATGGGCAAGACTGGCACATCTGACGATAAGTTGTGTTCACAGTATGGGCCAGACACCCCAGGTACAGTTCCACATGTCACTGTACATGCATGTGGGAAGTGTGCACATCCTGGGCACCATCCAAGTCATGGACTAGGGAACACATACATGGCAAGTGATGCACAGCATTGGCCACACACAGTGGTCACCCAGGTGCCTGGAAGACAGATGCAATACCCACCTGTGCAGGCAAATGCAGAAGCTAAAGGCCTGTGCCACAATGCAGACCATTGTCATGTGGGCTGATTCCAAGGTATACCCATCGCCTACCCTTGTATAGCCTGCTGGCACTGTTGGCCACCACACACCCGTGCAGACATGCACCCATGCATGTCCGAACTGGACCCTGTGTGTTCGTGTGTGTGTTGTATGGTGTGTATGTCCAATTCCTGCTATGTCAGTTCCATGTATATCAGGAATCTCCATCTGCAGGCTCATCTGCAGACTGGGCAGTGTTGTGCCTT